>NC_049906.1:9839636-9842136 GCF_001411555.2 Juglans regia | reverse complement strand
ATTTAATCACTGTGTTTGAATTATTTTATTTCACTTGCAGTTTTAAAATCGTTTCCGTTGAATCATTTTTATGACCCAAGATGTGAGGTTTGGACCTCATTTCTTTTCCCTCTATTTTTCTTTTCTTTTCTTTTTCTTTTCTTCTTTTCTTTTCTTTTTCTCCTCCTCCTGGTCTTCCTCCCCGCGCGCGAGTTCTTCTCTCTCTCTCTCTCTCTCTCGCCGTGCAGCCGTTCCTCACCCAGCCCGCCGCCGTCGCGCCGCCGTGCGCGACACCGCCCGGCCGACTAGCTCCCCCACCGGCCGGCGACCTCACCCCCCAAATCCCAGCCCCTACCTCGCCGCCGGTAGCCCGCACGCACCCCACGAAGCCGCGGCGTTCTTTGTGCTCGCGCGCCACCACCGGCCACCATCTCTTCACCACTTCATCCCCAACCTCCCAGCTACCCAATGGACCCAACCCCGGCTCCGATCCGTCACCGGTGAAGCCCCACCAAGTCCATTTCCGATTTGTGCATTTTTGGCCTAAAACACCCCTTGCGCCGCCACCCACGGCAAACCACCACCACCATTGGCTTCACCGACCTCTCTAGGCCCTACCCTATCAATTTTGGGTCTTGGTTTGTCTCCGTTGAAAAGTGGGTTTTTGAGACTCACGGCCAGAGTGTATTTTACACTGTTACGTTGCTGAGCCGCCACTTCTTGCAGTTTCTTGATCCTTCGGAAATTATTATATAGCAATGTAAGTATTTCTCCAAAGAACTTTCGTAATTTAAATGTATTTTGCACTAACATATTACACTGTATTTGTTTGACATGCCGGATTGAGTCCGAGGAGTTCGGGGGTCGGATGGATTTATGATTGGAGTTGTTTGGGTTGCTTTGATTGGATTGGGTGATGGAGTTGTTAGTATGATTGGTTTAGACTATGAGATTTGTTGGCTGTTCGGGTTTAAATATTGGTGTTTTGGGTATGACGTGGGTTGTGGTGGATATTAGTGATTTTATGAAGTAATGATATATTTTGGGATTATGAAGGTTTTAAGTTTTGAGAAATTTAAAATAGGTTATTTAAGAAGCTTAGGCTTAAATATCGACATATGTGATCTATTGGAAACTTACAGAAATTACGTGATTATTTTTATAGGTGACGATTTATAGTCGACTCGACATTTTTGAGGAAATTTTTGGAAAAGTTAAGTCGTCCAGGTAAGCGGGGTTCCTATACTGGATTTGCATAAAAAGAAATGAACTGAGGTTGGTTTGTAAAAAAATGTGCATGTTGTTTTAAAAAGAAGAAGTGAAAAACAACCTCAGTATATGTTTTGCATTCCCTCATGAGATACATATGAAAGAGAAAAGAAATGTTTTTGACATGAAATGTGTAGACATGAGCAATATTTGACATGTTTCTGAAATATGCAAAAGAGCGAATATGATATCATTGAAATTTTTATGTATGTGATATGAAATGATATGGATCTGTTTTTGATCAAATAGAAATGATATGAATATGTTTCGCACGTGTTTTGATATGATATGGATATGATAAAACTTTGGCATACTTATCTGTTCTGAATATGGTTCTGATATGATGATACTGTTCACGTGATATGGTTGGTACCACCATGATATGATATGAGTGCACCCACTTTGGAAACAAAGTGGTCTTTTTACGTGTTCTTTCCTGTGTGCACACTCGGGGCTCCGAGATTGAAAAAGGGGAAGTTCACCACATGATACTGCCTGGTTTGGCCACCGGGGATAGCACAACCCTACCACGGGGGTTAAACATGGTATATGATATGATATGATAAGATGAATATGTTCAGTTATGTTATGCCAAAGTGTTTTTGAATATGAAATGGATCCTCAAATATGAATTGTTGACTTGAGTATGAAATGTTGAAAAGTCGCTCTGATTTTCTGATAACACGTTTTCTGAGATCTGCATATAAAAATAAAATGTTTTGTTTCTGCATATTGAACTTTCTGAAAAGGCTCATGTTTACATGCTAGTATATGTTCTCTGCTTACTGAGTTGTTGATAACTCACCCCTTATCTCCACAATATTTTTCAGATGATTTGAATATTTCAGTTGAGGATCAAGGATATGGAGCATGGGTGAGAAGAGTTAAGAATGATGGTTTAAGCATAGAAGGTTTATATGGGTATTGAGGATTTTCATTCAGTAAGCTTGTTGTGCTTTGATGATGTGATTTGTTGGGAGATTTATGTTTATATTAAATTTTGTATCGTCTTAGAATAGTTATTCTGGAGTAATTGATATAAATATATGAGTATTTTGTGCGATTGAGAAATATTAGAATATGTACTATGTGGAAGGAAAATGATTTTTAAGTGACATGAGTTAACTCTTCGGACCCTCGGGTACGGGGCGTTACAAATGGCAACTTCCAATTCATCTTTTCCATCAAGTTCAAAAACTTCTTGTACTAAAGAATCAATCACATCAATAGAATAAACAGGATTATCATCACT
>NC_049906.1:9814636-9837136 GCF_001411555.2 Juglans regia | reverse complement strand
AGTAATTAGCCTAGTTTTATGCTATGTGAACAAAGATGGGGGAGGGGGTTTGAGAATAACGAAAACAATTTTAAGAAGAACAACTAAGGAACAATTCAAATTAAAGTATCAAAATCAATCAAAAGAAAAAATCTTGGTCTAAGTCAACATTCACTACCGAAATTTTACAACTGATCATCGATGCAAATATATATTAATTCATACTTTGAATATTCACCGTTGGAATTATCTTCATATCTCTCTTTAGTCACAAGTAATTAGAAAATAAGAGATCTAATTAACCTTACCTACTAAACAGCCCAAGACAAGTGCTAAATGTTTAATCTAGTAGCAGCCTTAATAATTAGAGAGATCGATGAAGCTAAACAACACAAGCACAAGCGGTTGCACTTAATTTCTTCGAGCGTTCTTCCTAAAATCTAATAATTTCTGAAGCAGCAAATCATTAAATCTTAGTTGCTTCACAAACTAGAGGGATCAAACAATTCCGGATTTGATATCTAATCTAACAATAGATTGCAATGAATAATAAAATAGTAGGTCTTCTAGTAATTAAATGAGACAATCAGGAAAATAGGCACAAAAGAACATCCGATACTCAAAATATAAATTGAACACTAAAAACAAATTAGATCTCATAGTTTTATTGATTCCTAGACTTCCGTTTCCTTCGACCAATTATGAAAGTTTAGCCATACAAGGCTATCATGAAAATTGAAAAGAGAAGTTAGAGAAGAGAGGAGAGAGATGCCCTAGTATGATGATTTCCCCCCTCTTTTACACACCCATGCCCCTTATTAGAATCCTACAAAATCTCCTAAAATATTCTAAACATTATTCTCAAATAACCATATCCAATTTTGACTAATTAAGGAAAATATTAAAAATAAAATAAAGTCCTAATATAACTAGGAAAATGGTATTTTCCAGCTGTAACTTTCGTGCACCAGATCTAAAAAACGTCCGCAATTAAATCGCATATTTGAAGTGCATGATAAGGAATGTTCTGGAACGTCTGCAGTGCAAGTGTGTCAACTTCAAACCCGATTTTGACCTTGATGCAGCTAGTATCTCTCAAAACTCAAAACAAGAAAGTTGTAGAGATTTTTTGATGTTCCATTGCATTTTGAATCATCTCAATCGAAGATCGGATGAGAGAGTTATGCCCAGATTATAAAGCCTTGTCGAAACTGTCTAGAATCGCCCAATTAGCTTCGTTTTGCATTTAACGACTCCATTTACATCCTAAGTAAAAATATAAGAATAATGAGTAAATTTAGGCACCAAATAAGTATAAAAAAACTAAACATTAAAGGAGAAAAATATGACACTTTGCATTCTCATCAGTTTGCTAGACAATTAGAGTAGAAGAAGTGCGGCCGGTGAGCTTATCGCGAGCGTGGTTGGGGAGCAAAGCTCACAGGTTGTAGGGATGATGGTGTGGCGGGTAGGAGAAGGGAGGGAGAGAAAAGAAAAGGAGAAAAAAAAAGATAATTAGGGTTTTTAACCGTTAGTGTGAGGGGAGATGGGCTTCAAAGACTTGGGTTGGTCTTCATATGGGCTGGGCTTCACACATTGTCTTACTTTATTTTCATCAATGGTGTTCTACAAAATTCTTTTAAACCAACAAAAGGGATTAGACAGGGTGACCCTTTCTCACCCTATCTTTTCATCTCGTGTTTTGAAGCTCTGAGTAATCTTCTTGTCAATGCAGAAATCTCAGGATCCATAACAGGCATCCCTCTAGCTCCAGGACAACTTCATATAAAATATCTTTTTTTTGCAGATGACAGTATTCTTTTTTGCAAGGTAAACTCTTTGGAGTGGAGTAGAATGGTAGACATGTTGGACACTTATGAAAGGGCATCTGGTCAAAAGCTCAATAAGGAAAAAACTTCCATTCATTTAAGTAGAAATACCAGCATAGAAGTACAAGATATCATCTTAAGCATAGTTGGCATCATGTCTACAAATTCTTATGAGAAGTACCTTGGCCTCCCTGCCGTAGTTGGAAAATCCAGGACCAAGTCTTTCAAAAGCGTTCTGGACAAAGTTAACCACATGCTCAGTAACTATAAAATGAAATTCCTATCCCAGGTAGGGAAGGAAGTCCTACTCAAGTCAGTTATTCAAGCTCTATCCACATACAACGTGGGAGTTTTCAGACTTCCAAGTTCCCTTCTCAGGCAGATCAACAGATTGATGCAAAGCTTTTGGTGGGACCTGAAAGAAAATGAAAGGAAAATTCACTGGGTCAAATGGAATAAAATGGGGGAAGGCAAAGATAGCAAGCGGTCTGGGTTTTAGGGATTTGGAAAGTTTTAATCTTGCAATGTTAGCCAAGCAAGGTTGAAGATTGATCCAAAGCCCCCTAATTCCTAACCTTCTCAAGTGCTCAAGCTGAAGTATTTTTCTCAGATCCCATTTTTCCAAGCAAAAGTAGGGAGCATACCTTCTTTCATGTGGAGGAGTATTCTAACAGCAAGACGTTTAACAGAGGAGGGAACCTTTAATAGAGGATGGAACTTTGTGAATGATAGGTAATGAAGAACAAGTCCAGATATGGAAGGATAAGTGGATACCTTAGCCAACTTCATACAAAATTCAAAGTTTGGGTTAGTATCTTGGACGAATCTACAAGAGTCCATGCTCTAATTGACTTAGATACTAAGCAATGGAATTTAGCCATTGTTGATGAAATTTTTTCAAGGGAAGAAACTAAAACTATTAAGAAAATCTCCATAGTTGCTGTAATAGCTATTACAAATTAATTTGGAGAGAAACTACAAATGGAAAATTCTTGGTTAGGAGTGCCTATTATATGCAAAAAGAGAAGCAGAACATAACAAGAGGGCATCCATCTAGTACCAGTAACAAAAAGGATATTTGGCCATTAATCTGGACAAAGATTTTATATTGACCTAAAATCAATAGATTAGTTCAAGGACTAGAATTCTTCCCTTTACTATTTTATTTAATTCCACTTAAAAGTTTATTCTTTACCCACAACATTTATTTCAGAAATGTTTGGTATGTGTCCTCACAAAATTAAGAAGAATCATGTTGTTCGCATGCATTATTAATCTGGTCGGTTTCTTTAGCATGCATGCAGTACACGAAGGAAGACAAATGGCACTGATGATCATGATGTGTTGACTATTCTAGATTTGAATTTCCATAATATTTATAGAAAATAATAAAAATAAAGGTTTCCAGTACGTACATAGCTAGGGACTAGGCCATCAACTCGTTAGAAATTAAGGGTAGGTTTGGGATACAAGATAAAATATAAAATTTTTATCTCATTTCATCTCATCATTATATTTTTTTTAAATTTTTATATAAAATATAATAAACAACTCAACTTTTTTAAATTCTAATATACATTTTTCAAATTCTAAAATAATAATAATATTAAAATATAATATTTTAAACTTTAAAATAAAATTTAAAATTTTTATCTCACCCTCTAATTAACCTGCCCGAAGTATTTTAACGTGTAAGATTTTTCATCTCAAGTAATCATTCTTATTTTAGTTAATTAAAAACCATATCATTTTTCATTCTTAAAACATGTCAATTAAATACGATAAATTACATCAAATGCAGGATTATTTTTGGTTATTATATAGGCCAGATTAGATAAACATCAAAGAATTTAAAATTAATATTATTTTTTAATATTATTAATATTATTTTAAAATTTAAAAAAATTAAATTATTTATTATATTTTGTACGTAAATTTAAAAAACTTTTCTCTCTACTGAGTAGTACTATTTCAAAGCCTTTACACCCTACATTATTTACATAAAAATATTGGTATTGGTGGCTGTAGAGCCACTGTTAGGAACTTTCTCTGAGATTCTTAGGATTTGTTAGGTACAAGCAGTTTAGTGTATTAAATTGTGTATTAACATTCACATAATTTTTTTATTACAAAAATAAATAAAAGAAGAAAACTCTAATTATAAGCGATTCTGCGTATTAATACGCACATTCATTCAATATGATTGGTCAAAAAGTAAATTATATTGAAAATAATACTAATTTAAATTTAGAATATGAAAACAATAACATTAGCATACAGATTGATAGGCAAACTTACTTATACATAGTAAAACTCATAAAAGAATATTTTACATTTAATATTAGTGTTCGGTTTGGCGCACGAAATCACTTACAATAAAGTTTTTATTTTTTCTTTCCACATTGATATTATATATATATAAGTAAATATATATATATATATATTTACATATATTGTAGCCTCTGATTGCGGGTCAAAGACGATACTACCTATGCATGCGCGCACTTCTTTTCAGATATAGTTTCTCTAGGATGATTAAAAAAATATGTTACGTGACGTAGTACAAAATTTATTTTGTTATTTTTTTTAAATTTAAAGTTTGAATTTTAAATTTTATAATTATTAATATTTCAATAACTATACGTGCAGAAATAAATTTATCGTAAATTTTTCTTAAAAAAAAATATTAACTTTTTGGAACATGTCAACAAATTGCAATCCTAAATACTGGTTTGTAGAGATCAGACGGCAGAGTATATCATTGTATACTAAATACAAAACATGCATCCTTAATTTCTCCGTTGGTACCTCCGCCACGCGCAATGTTTGATTAATTAATAGAGGATTAGGATCCTTATTTGAAACGTGCATGCATGTTTGTCACGCGCGTGTACAAACGTCTCAGATTTCTTCGACTAAACTTACGTATGAAGTTGAAGCTCTTACTTACAGTCTCTATCATACTGAATTAAACACGTGATGATCAGCATCATTATATATATATAATATATACATAAGAGAAATATTACATTCAATCGTAAAATACACAAATATCTTACAATTATTTTAAAAAAAAATAAATTTTATTATTAAAAAATTAACTTTTTTTAATATAGATCCCATATTTATTTATTTTTTTAAAAATGACTATATAACACTCACACACTCATAACTATAAATATCATTTCTAATATACATGACCACGCACGACTTATATATATATATATATACACGATGGTATCAAACATGTGTTTCTGTATTTTTTTTTCATCCTCGTACCACGTATTACCAGAGACGAGTATACGACAAACAATAAATATCAAATAATACTAATATATACAGTCATAAGTATAAACTCCTCGCATTGTTTTTAAAAAATACTCAAATCTATAATTAAAAAATTATTTTTGTATGTGTATTTCATATTTATTTATTTTTTTAAAATAAAAATATACAATATTTACAAATTTTATGACAATAAATATTATTAATTCTCATAATTATAATTAATCCCACGTTAGATAATTCTTATATATGCAGTAGCTAGCTAGCTAGCTAAGCTAGCTAGATGTTATTAAATCATAAAAAACATGTCCCACATGGATAATTGATTCCAAAGACAATTATATGACAAACAATAAATATTGTGTAAATACTACGTATCTATCATCATCATCATTATTATTTTCTTATATAAATCTCATATTTACTATTTTTTTTTTCAAAAAAGACGCATGCACAGCACTTGTAAATTTTATAACTACAAATATTATTTCTTATAATTAGAAATCCCACGTTAGATAATTCTTATATATGCAGCTAGCTAGCTAGCTAGCTAGATGTTATTAAGTCATAAAAAACATGTCCCACATGGAGAATTGATGTACATTAATTTGAAGAGGGACGTCATCCAAACATATGGCTATAAATACGGGTTGGCTTTCTTTTCTCTTCATCTTAATTACTATCAAAGTACCTCGATCGAGTAATTACCCATTAATTTCATTTTTTCCATGGAAAACACAATGTCGGTTCATCCTCAGCAGCCAACATCAAAGAACTTGATCACCATTCTAAGCATCGATGGGGGTGGCATCAGGGGGATCATCCCTGCAACCATACTTGCTTTCCTTGAATCCCAACTTCAGGTATATATATGATTACTTTTTATTTACAAGAAAGTTTCAGGCCGGTTTTAATTTACAAAAAGTCATATACAACCATATATATATATATATATTATATAAAAGTTTATCATAATTATATCGAGCGTCACCATGTACACTACTAGCTAACAAGTTTGATATAACAATGGCGCAGGAGTTGGATGGTGAGGAAGTTAGACTTGCAGACTACTTCGACGTGATTGCAGGAACAAGCACAGGTGGTCTTGTTACCGCCATGTTAGCTGCTCCAAATGAAAACAATCGACCTCTTTTTGATGCTAAGGATATCACGCCCTTCTATCTTCAACACGGCCCTCAGATTTTCCCACAGGAGAGGTACTACTCTTCATACCTTAAACCCTCCCTCCATCAGCATGCAGGTCTAGATCTATATGCTGTGCAAAACTACGCTTTTTCATATTCTTGATACTTTAATATTAACTGGATGAGCACAATTTACTTTTTTTTTTATTACAGCGGCATATATGGAGCAATAAAAAATACATTTAGATCCCTGATAGGACCCAAATATGACGGGAAATACCTTCACCGGATTCTAAGAGAGAAATTAGGGGGAACTCGACTGGATAGCACATTGACCAACGTTGTTATACCAACTTTTGATATCAAGCAACTACAACCAACCATTTTCTCATCGTCTGAGGTTTCATCTCTCTCTCTCTCTCTCTAGAAAGTCGTTGTTTGTTAAACTTGAGAGCATTGTTTTTACATATTCTTACTTTGTGCAGGCGAAAAAGGACTCCTGTTTGAATGCTCGACTGTCAGACATATGCATAGGCACTTCGGCAGCTCCAACCTACCTCCCTGCCCATCACTTCAACCACCAAAATGATGTAGGAAATGTTAGAGAATTCAATCTTATAGATGGTGGTGTTGTTGCAAACAATCCGGTACAATTTTATCTTTTTAGTATGTTTTCCAAAAGTTTCAGCATCAAAGTTCCAAAATATTAAGCTTATCTTTATCTGTTTCCCATGGTCCAGGCTCTAGTGGCCATAAACCAAGTGACTAAACAGATCTCTGATGCAAATCCTAATTTCTTCCCAATCAAATCCACGGATTATGGTCGCTTTCTAGTAATCTCAATAGGCACAGGTTCAGGAAAGATAGAAAAAAGATACAATGCAAAAATGGTAGCCAAGTGGGGAATTCTGAACTGGTTACTTCATGGTGATTCAGTACCATTGGTGGATGTGTTTACTCAATCAAGTGCAGATATGGCTGATTTGAACCTAGCTGTGGTGTTCCAAGCCCTTCATTCCGAAGAGAATTACCTCAGAATTCAAGTAAGAAACTCTTCTTTAGGTTTTTAATTCATCCAAGGATTATTGAGTCTTAAAATTACCAAGTTGATACCTATTTTTATGAAATGCTGTGGTTAGGATGACACACTGACTGGGACTGAAGCTTCAGTTGATGCGTCTACGAAAGAGAACTTGAACAAACTCGTAGAGATAGGGGAGAAGTTATTGAAGAAACCAGTATCAAGGGTGAATTTAGAGACGGGTTTATCAGAACCAGTTAAAAACTGTGGCACAAATGAGGAGGCTTTGAGAAAGTATGGAAAACCTTTCTTGCATGTACACTAGTGTAGCATATCTTTAATCATATTTTGCTATCAAGCTAAGTGTGCATCATAAAACTGTTTTGCAGATTAGCAAAAAAACTTTCACAAGAAAGAAAGTGGAGAGAGGAAAAATCTACACATGGAAAAGTTGCTAATTGATGCAGATTACTTAATTCGTCTCTAAAGTACTTGAGCTATTAATCGTATCGATTTCTACATGATGTAGTAGTCAAAGATTTGTTCATTTTGCAGTTCAAATTAATCTTTTCATCCTTCAAATAATTTAGTGTAATGTGTCCCATGAAAGGAAAGGAATTCATTGTTCAATGATTGTTAATTTTAGAGTTACAATGACCCAATAGGGCAACAACGTATTCACATTTTAGTAGAACCACAAAAGTATTGATTTTTTTTTTTTTTTAACACTAAATAACCGCAAAGGGCAACAACCTAGATTGATAATTTTTTAATTCCATAATGATGTAGCTTGACGTGATTTGTTAAATTTAATTTATAATAAAAAATATTTTACAACAATTGGATGTATCGCATTATGATATATTAATTTATAAATTCACTTTTGTAAAATATGTATTTGAGTTAAAACTGCAGAATATTCCAGATGAATGGGATCATGTTCCCATTATCAAAACTAATTAAGTGCATGGACAAGAATCAAAACCAAGTGGTTGGAAAAGGTTTCTAATTCAATCCATGGTTCCTTTCACTAAAGACTTTTTCTTCTTACTAGATCTCCAAATCTTCGTAGTAATGCTCTCCTTTTTCTCAAGCTTCTATCATTATGGATGATCGTGACGTGCTGAGTCCTAAGTTGCCAATCGTGGTGATTCCTCTCAGATCGAGAGGAAACAATGTGTGTGCATGAACAAGTAGCTGCACAGACGGAAAAAGTTGGTTAGACTGATCTGAACATGACCAAAAATTTAAAGTACGAGGCAAGAGACAGAAGGGCTTATTGTGGTGGTGTCGGAGGAGTGGAATATGGCGGTGCCAGTGACAGGGCAAAGTGGACAGTGGCAGATCTGGGTTCTGGTAGTGGTGTTATAGTAAGGAACGAGATGGAGATAATTTGTAAGAATAGAAGGTCAAATAGAGAGAAGCCCGCGGTGGCTGGTGGCATCAGAAAATCCTAGGAGAGAGAAAAGTCCAAATCAAATAGGGCTTTTTACAAGGGTGAGGCCGAGAGGTAGGGTGAAGGTGGTGGGTGGGTGGTAGACCACTGCGGCGCACGGCGGAACCCTAGGAAAAAGAAACAGAGTGAGAGGAGGAGAGAGAATCGAAGAGAGAAAAGGGAGGGATCTGAGGGATGGAGGTCGAGATCAACGAGCCCACCACGGCTAATGTTAGACTGCAAGGTAAGTGATGGTGGAGGAGCTACGAGAGAGACAGAGGGAGAGTCACTAGAGAGAAAGGAAATCAAAAGAAGGACTGAGGAACAGAGATATCGATGGACGACTTACTAGCAGCGACAAGCTTGCAGGGGAATGCTCACCATTGCAGGCGTCGAATGGTGGACAGAGACCATGGTTTGCTAGATTGACAATGAAGTGAGAGAGAGAGAGAGAGAGAGAGAGAGAGAGAGAGAGAGAGAGAGAGAGAGAGAGAGAGAGAGAGAGAGAGAGAGAGAGAGAGAGATAGAGAGAGAGAAATCAGAGGGGGGTTTGCTAGACGAATGGAGCAAAAGAAGTGGGGTCAGAGAGCTCATGGCGGGCATGGGTTGCGAAGCACAGCTCATAGGTTGTAGGGATGATGGTGTGGTGCGCAAGAGAAGGGAGGGAGAGAGAAGAAAAGAAGAGGAAAAAGATACATGAAACAGTGTCGTTTGGGAGTATGAGGGGAGATGGACTTCAAGTCTTGGGTTGGGCTTCATATGGGTTGGGCTTCACACAGTTTCTTACTCTATTCTCATCAATGGTGTTCCACAAAATTTTTTTAAACCAACAACATGGATTAGACAAGGTGACCCTTTCTTACCCTATCTTTTCATCCTGTGTTTTGAAGCTCTGAGTAATCTTCTTGTCAATGCAGAAATCTCAAGATCCATAATAGGTATCCCTCCAACTCAAGGACAACTCCATATAAAACACATTTGCTTTGTAGATGATAGTATTCTTTTATGCAAGGTAAACTCTTTGGAGTGGAGTAGAATGGTAGACCTGTTGGACACTTATGCAAGGGGGCATATGGTCAAAAGCTTAACAAGGAGAAAACTTCCATTCATTTAAGTAGAAATACCAGCAAAGAAGTACAAGATATCATCTAAAGCATAGATGGCTTCATATCTACAAATTCTTATGAGAAGTACCTTGGCCTCCTTGCCTTAGTTGGAAAATCCAGGACCAAGTCTTCAAAAGAGTTCTCGACAGACTTAACCACAGGCTCAATAACTGAAAAATGAAATTCCTATCCTAGGCAGGTAAGGAAGTCCTACTCAAGTCAGTCATTCAAGCTCTATCCACATACAACATGGGAGTTTTAAGACTTCCTAGTTCCCTTCTCATGTAGATCAACAAATTGATGCAAAGCTTTTGGTGGGACCAAAAAGAAAATGAAAGGAAAATTCAATGGGTCAAATGGACTGAAATGGGGGAAGGCAAAGATAGCAGGAGGTTTGGGTTTTAGGGATTTGGAAAGTTTTAATCTTGTAATGTTAGCCAAGAAAGGTTGGAGCCTGATCCAAAGCCGTAATTTCTTAGCTTTTCAAGTGCTCAAGTTGAAGTATTTTCCTCAAATCTCATTCTTCCAAGCAAAATTAGGGAGCAGACCTTCCTTCATGTGGAGGAGTATTATAGCAGCAAGACCTTTAATAGATGAGGTAACTTTGTGGAAGATTGGTAATGGAGAACAAGTTCAGATATGGAAGGATAAATGGATACCTTAGCCAACTTCACACAAATTTCAAAGTTCGAGTCAATATCTTGGACGAATCTGCAAGAGTCTAATTGACTCAAATACTAAGCAATGGAATTTAGCCCTCATTGATGAGATTTTTTCAAGGGAAGAAGCTGAAACTATCAAGAAGATCTCCCATAGTTGTTGTAATAGCTTTGACAGATTAATTTGGAGAGGAACTACAAATGGAAAATTCTTGGTTAGGAGAGCCAACCATATGCAAAAAGAGAAGCAGAACAAAACAAGAGGGTAGTCATCTAGTAGGAGCAACGAAAAGGATATTTGGCACAGGATCTGGAAATTGACTATACCAAGTGCAGTTAAAGTTTTTATATTGAAAGCATGTCTTGAGACTCTCCCAGCAAATTTGAATCTTTTTAAGAAAAAACTAGTGGAGAACCCAACCTGACCGATATGCTGGGAGGAAAAAGAAATAATGGAACATGCCCTCTGGGGATGTATTGCAGCATAAGATGAATGAGACCAATGTTCAATATATATTCAAAAAAGCAGGTTGAGTAAGGAGACTTTCATATGCATGGAACTATTTGAGGCCATTTGTCAAAAGTTCTCTAATCACCATTGGAGGAAATTGTAGGAAATGCTAGAAGGATTTGGGTGAGAAGAAATGGAGTCAATTTAAGATCAGAAATCATTCATCCAAACACCTTGGTGCAACAAGCAAAATCATGTCTTCTGGATTTCCAAGAAACATAGATCAGAAAGTCTATAAAGTCTAGCACAAGAAGGGATCAACAATAGAAATGGAAGCTCCCTCAAAGGATATAATCAAGATTAACTGGAACACAACTAGAGGTGTTAAAAAAAATAAAAAAACCGGTTGAATTGGACTGGACAAGACCGAATCGGTAGATTTTTTTCGATTGCTAAGTAATCTGGTGTGAAGTTATTAATATAAACTTACTTTTGATATATATATATATATATATCTATAGGATAAATACATTTTTAGTATAATAAATTATAATATATATTATTTTTGTAAATACTTTTTTACACATTTGATTATATATACTCATATAAAAAGTCTAGAACTTCTTAGAGTATAGTTAAATTAAATACTATATTAGTATGTGTTAATTATTATAAAATAATATACTTGTACTATAATATCGGACTGGACAAGAACGAAATAAAAAAAAAAAATCGAAAGTTCCGGTTGCGGTAGTGAATTGGACCGGTATCAGTTCTTAAAATTTCAAAATTGGTAGATACCGGTTCAGTTCTAAAAAATGAACAAAAATAAATCGAACCGGACCAATTACTCCCCTAGGCAAAACTGTGGACAAAAATAAGTGCAAAATTGGAATATGAATTATTGTTAGAGATTGGAAAGGAAGAGTTTTGGCAATAATGAGAAAGAATTGAGGCTGCATCCCTAACCCTTTCTTAGTAGAAACAATTGGTGCTTTACAAGCTCTTTGGTGCATATCTGGGACTAAGGAAGATTATATTAGAAGGGGATGCTCTTCAAGTGATCAAAGGCATACAACATCTAGAGGAGTCATGGTTTAGCACATGAATGCTTATAAATGATGTAAAACAAAAAATACTTTGCTTTGAATTTTGGTCTGTGAATCATGTAAAAAGGAAGGCAAAAATGCCTTGAGTACCTCTGATGCGATTGTTGACATGAAGGCTAGTCCCTCATGTATTCTTTCCTTGTTATAAGGAGATTATCAATAAATTGATCTTGATTTAAAAAAAAAAAAAGAATAAGACCTTTTTTATCGTAATCAAGCGAGTCTTGTAATCTAAGGAGTGGTCAGGAGCAAGTGGAAGCAATGATCCTATGAAAAAGATACAAAGATCACTAAAGGAATGTAGTGAAGCTCTTGATGGCTGGTGTAGATAGAGAACAAGAGAAGCTACAAGAAGAATTGGGGAATTTGCTAGAGCAAGAAAATCTCAAATGGAGGCAGAAGGCCAAAAGGAATTGGTATCAGTTTGGGGATTGCAACACGAAGTATTTTCATGCCTATGCCAGTCAAAGGAGGAGAAAGAATAGAATTACTCAAGTCACTGATTCAAACTCAAGGGTGCTGAGTGAACAAAAAGATATTGACATTTGCTTTCAAAGGCCATTTTGAAGAGGTGTTTACTTCTAATACACCTTCAGAGGAAGTGATAGATGAATGTTTACAATCATTAGAACCTCGAGTAACAAAAGAGATGAATGAGGGGTTGTTAAAGGAATTTATAGGAACTAAGATTGAGACAACTATTCAACAGATCGAACCTTTTAAGTCACCTGGACCAGATGGTTTTGGTGTAAGCTTCTTCCAAACATACTGGAGCATCGTTGGTGATGAGGTTTGCAGTGCTGTCTTCAGTTTTTTATAGGGTGAAGGTATGACATAGCCCATGAATTACACTTTGATTGCTTTAATTCCTAAAGTTAAGTCCCCTGAATTTGTGAATGAGTAGAGGCCAATTAGCTTGTGTAAGGTGATCTATAAGATAATAGCTAAAGTCTTAGCAAACAGACTGAAGAAAGTGCTCCCAAACATAATTTCTCAGTAGCAAAGTGCCTTTATTCAATGGAGATTGATTGCTGACAATATATTGGTGGCTTTTGAGTTGCTACACTCGATGAAAAATAGGCAAAAAGGGAAGATAGGGAGTATGGCTTTAAAACTTGACATGTTAAAAGTCTATGATCGTGTGGAGTGGGGTTATCTGGAAGTAGTGATGAGAAAAATGGATTTTGACAAGAAATGGGTCAGTTTGATAATGAACTGTGTATCCACTGTTTCTTACTAGTTCTGGTAAATGGTAGGCTAGTTGAGAAATTTTTTCTCTCAGGGAGACTAAGGCAGGGTGACCCTCTGTCCCCTTACCTGTTCCTAATGTAAGGTTTGTAGATGACTGCATTCTTTTTTGTAGAGCCACCTTGGAGGATTGGAGACATGTAAAGGAGGCCTTGGAACTTTATGAAAATGCCTCCAGCCAGTGTCTTAACAAACAAAAGTTGATTATATTTTTCAGTGGTAATTCAAAGGAGCAGATGAAGAAGCAGATACTGGATAATGCTAGGGCTAGATTGAGTGGTTCTTGTGAAAAATATTTGGGTCTATCATCTATGGTTGGAAGACCCAAGTATAACACTTTTAGGGGATAAAATAGAGGGTTTGGCAGTGACTGAGTAACTGGAAAAACTAGTTTTTATCTCAGTCTGGGAAAGAAGTGTTACTGAAAGTAGTTATGATCCAAGCCATCCCAACTTTCTACATGAGTGTATTTAGGTTGCCAAAGAAGTTGTGTTGTGAGATATCTGCACTAATGGCAAAATTTTGGTGAGGGTAGAAGGAAAATGTCAAGAAAATCCAACGGAAGAGTTGCGAGAAGATGAGAGGCTCAAAAGAAGCTGGAGGAATGAGATTTAGAGATATAGATAGCTTTAACAAAGCTATGCTTGCAAAACAATGCTGGAGGTTTTTGACAAATACCAACTCTTTGTCTGCAATCTTGTTAAAGGAAAAGTATTTCAAGAATCAGAACTTGTTGAATGCAAAATTGGGTTACTGTCCATTTGTGATGTGGAGAAGTCTGTGGGGCTCTTTGAATTTGTTGAGAGAGGGACTAATGTGGAGAGTTGGTAATGGTAGAAGCATAAAGTTTTAGGATGACAGGTGGGTGATGTCCTCTTCTTCCTATCGAAAAATACAAGCTCCAGCCAACACTCTCAGTAGTAACTCAAGGGTGGAGGACTTTATTGATGCAGATAAGGGTGAGTGTAGAGACGACATGTTAAAGGCAGTGCCGGAAGAAAATGAAGCAGACATAGTAAAAACCATCCCTTTTAGCAAATTGGGACTTAATGATAGGCATATATGGGGTCACACAAAATCAAGCAATTTCTCAGTGAAAAGAGCATATCATATGGAGATGAGTCTTAAGAGGAAGGTAAAAGGTGAATCGTCTAGAACAAATAGTGAGAGCAGTATATGTAAGGAAATCTGGAAGTTAAATGTACCTGCTGCAGTAAAACAATTTTTATGGAAAGCAGTTAATAATTGTTTACCTACAAAGGAGAACTTATTAAAGAGGAAAATTATTAAAATACCCTTGTGCCCTATCTGTAACAGAGAAGAGGAGTCAGTAACTCATTCACTTTGGAGTTGTGCAGCTTCTACAGATGTATGGGCAGAACATGAGAGTCCTGTCAAAAAATGGCCAAGCAATGAGAAGGATTTTTTTCATCTTTAGAAACTGTTAGTGCAAAAATTAAACCAAGAGGAACTAGAGAGAGTGGCTGCCATCATGAGAAATACCTGGTTGAGAAGAAACAAGTTTGTCTTTGAAGAGAAGTTTTCTAGTCCAAAAAGAACTATAAGAACAGTTTTGGAAAATTTAGAAGAGTTTCAAAGGGCACAAAAGTAACCGATAAGAAATCTGTTTCCGGGACTGGGCGAAGTGTTGGGAAGTGGAAGAGACTAGGTGAGGAAATGGTGAAAGTAAACTGGGATGCTTCTTTTGACTCTAGGGACTTGAAGATGGGTACAGGTATTGTCCTGAGGGATGTAGAGGGTGAGGTAGTAACTTTATGCATGAGTAAAATGAATGTAAGTCATCCAATACTTGCTGAAATTTATGCACTATGGAGACTTGTGGAATTATGCATAGAACTGAACTTGAAAAATCTAGTTTTTGAAAGTGATGCTTAGGTAGTGATAAGAGCTGTAAATACTAAAGAGGAGATATGGGTATGGTACGATCAACTAATAGAGGACTTGAGAAGAATCTTTAGCAGCATAACAGATTGGCAGTTACAAGATACTTACAGGGAAAAGCAATAAAGTGGCACATCAATTAGCAAAAATAGCAATGAGAATTAAGGAGGAGGCAGTATGGATTGAAAATGGTCCATCTGAGATCTTTACACCTGTATTACAAGATAAACTTTGTATTCCTTGATACTAGATGAAATGAAATTATACATGTTTGCTTAAAAAAAAAAAAAAAAAAAAAGGAGTCTTGTACTTTATTGGTATAGATGTGAAATAATCCTAATTAATGTTACCACTACAAGAAAATAGGCATTTTCTGGCGATTTTAAGATCGCCACAAAAAAGGTCATTATTTACGGCGATTTCTAAGTTGTCATTGAATTCCATCGCAAAAGTGGGAAATACTGAGGGAGATTTATTGTTCATTTTTTTTTGTGGTGACTTTTTACACCTATTGTGGCGATTTTTTTCATCACAACAAAGTATTGTAACTGTAGCGACATTTTATTTCTGTCAAATTTTAGAATCGCCACAATTGATGCTTTTTGCAGCGAAGGTCTCTTTTGCCAATTAATACTATTAGTGGTTAATCAAAAGCGTCGAAAAATCTAATAAAATTTAAAACCCCCTCGTTCTCCCTTCGTTCCTTTAGTTCCCTCTAGTGTCTACTCCCCCTTCCCGTCTCTCCCCAATCTCTCTTCTCCCCCGATCCCCACTCTTCATGCCACCACGTAGTAGCCACTGCACATCGCCATCGACCCACTGTCACCGTCCACCTCCACTGTCGCCAGCCAACCCAGTCAAGTCCCTCCCTCGCAGTTCTCTCTCTCCCACAGATCTCCCTCTCTCTTCTCCCTCGAATTCCTTTCTCCCTCAGATTCCTATTGCCGCCGCACCACCTCCAGCTACCGGCATACCTAACCCCCCGATGGTCCCCAGCCCCTCCACCGATGCTCTCCCTCTTTCTCACTGTCAATCTGCTCTCCTCCTTATGGATCTCGCTCAAGCTCCTATACCCACCATGTGTTGCCTTCCTCCACAGCACAACACTGCAGAAACCGGAACCCATTGTATTTCAAAATCTAGAGATTTCCAAAATAGAGGCTTGTAGTGCCCAAAGCTTCTATCTTTTCTGTTGTTTGATTATGTCATGAAAAATGTATTGTCTTTGTTTGATTTCTGAGAAAATTAAATTTAAAAAATTGGAAGTCTTGTAAGATTTTACTTTGATTCCTCAAGCGGTGTTTGGTAACGAAAATAAGACGATGAAAGTCTCGGATTTGGTTTGGATTAAGTGTTT
Organism: Juglans regia; assembly: GCF_001411555.2. NCBI lineage: Eukaryota > Viridiplantae > Streptophyta > Magnoliopsida > Fagales > Juglandaceae > Juglans > Juglans regia. The sequence goes on along the minus strand of NC_049906.1, from coordinate 9,820,610 downwards.
GCATATAACTACGTTGGGGTTTAAGTAAGTAAATTTAGTTTTGTTGTTGTTGCTACGAACTAGAGAATTTTGAAATATGGAAATAGAAGGTTTTGTTCATATATGCCTTTTGTTTCAGAGAAACTAACAGAGAACTAATTGAACATATCAATTTCAATGGGTTTTTTGCATTTGGGTTTGGACAGGGACATACTTTGACTGAAGAGGAAGTTGTCTATGTGTTGGCAGAGGTTTTTCTGCATCCAAACTATATAATTGCTAGTGTAATTTATTACCAATTCTTTTAATCATCGGCACTTTTTTTTTTCCCTTCTTGTTTGTGAATACTTAACCGTTGGGCTGAGATAATTTTTCCCTTCCCCTTTGTGGCCATCTTGATGGCTCCTTGAATTTTTTTTTTAGGAATTTTATATTCTATAGGTTGTATTGTGTACATGATAATGTGGGGTCATGTGCTATTTATGCATTTATAAACTTTATGCATTGTTGGAGGTTGCAGTAGTTGAAAGTTCAATTAGAATCTGATTTCTATGGTGCTCTAGCTGGGAATAATGATGTAAATATTTTTTGCCAAAACATGGTGAGATATATTCCCTGAATATCTTGATGGTCAATCACTTGTTGGTTCATAAGTTTGGTTTGACATGTCAATCCTTCAGTTTTTGTAAACTTGTATCTGTTTATGTATCAAAGTACATTTTTACAAAGTTGGGATTTTGTCCTTTATTTTTTCAGTTTGTAAACCAATATCATGTCCATGTGCATTGGATCAGTTCTAGTCTATACGCAATGGGAATGTGGTCACTTCCCTTCTGGTCCTATATGAGATGTCATATGCCTCTATATTTTAACTAAGTTATGATTATATATGTTACAGGAAACTTAGCATGGAAAATGTGTTTGTAAAAATGATTGTAAATTTAGCTTGATGCTATGGATAGATGATAAGGCCTGTACATTTGTGGGGACAACTGTTGATGTTCCTCCAGAAATTCTCAATTCTTCTCCAGCAACAATTGGGTGAGTGACTCCCGTTTCTTAATTAAGCAGGCAAGTAAGTTAGACTGCATAATTGTTGCAATAAATTCTTAATTGTTAACTTCAATAAGAAGGTTCCTTCTTGTAAAGAATATATCTTGAAAAGGAAAGTTCAAAATTTGTAAAATGAAAATTTGGAAATGAAAATTGAAACTGTTTGTAGAGGCGAATATTATTGTTTGGCCAGGAATTCAATGCTTAAATCATTTCTTTTTAATAAGAAAAACATTGGATTGTTTGCAATCCTCACTAGCTAATCCAAAACCATGGCATCTAAATCAGTCGTTTCTATCTCTAAAAAGTTCTAGATACGGTCATTTTTTTATAGAGTTAAGTGAAGTGGATTAGAATATGAACACTATAGTTGATTGCAAATGCAAACTATTTCTATCTTCCAGTTTAAATCGGATAGAAGAAGCTTATTCATAACATTCTCTATGAAATCTTGACCATCCAACCTAAAATCAATAGATTAGGTCAAGCACTAGAATTCTTCCCTTTAAAGCACCACTTTACTATTTTATTTAATTCCACTTCAAAGTTTATTCTTTACGCACAACATTTATTTATTTATCCAAAAAAAAAAAAAAAGCACTTTTAGTTTTAGGCTTAAGTGAGCATGCATTTGGCCACATTCATGGCCCTAATTTTTCCTAATTCAGACTAGAAACAAAGAAAAACAGGCCATCGAGAGTCTCTAATTCCATTATATATATATGGGCTCTAGTCTCAATATTGCAACTCCTAGAAGCTTTTTTACTCAGCTGAAACCATATAATTTTGAAACTTAGGCCTAGTAAGGATAATGAAAGTATTTTATTTTATTTCATCTTATCATTATAATTTTTTAAAATTTTTTATATAAAATATAATAAATAATTCAATTCTTTTAATTTCTAAAATAATAATAATATTAAAAAATAATATTTTAGTAATATTTTATTGAACTTTCAACTTTCATCTAAAATTATTTTATCTCAATTCACTATCCAAGCTGCACCATCACAACCTATTACGTTATGATTTTCAGAAAACGATTAAGAGTAAAAAATAGAGTAGTACTGTAACGTCCCGTCCCAGAGGGTTCGGAGAGTTAATTCATATCACCAAAAAAATAATTTTCAAATAATACTTTTAAAATAAACCAGAGTCTCCATAATATATTAACCTACTCGTTCAACATAAATATCCATGTTCTTACATAAGGGTACATCAGTGGTGTCTCGTTGATATACATAAACCTTTTCACAAAGACTAGAAATATTTATTACTCAACATACCAAAGTCACATAAAATATCAACGCTACCAAAAGACTCTCCAAAAGTCATTGTACCCTAAGACACTTAGTCTTCTATGATCCACAAAACTTGCAAGTACTCACTATTCCTGATTCTCAGCTGTTGCATCAAAATTATCTGAAACACATTATGGAGATAAGGGGTGAGTTATCAACAACTCAGTAAGCAGAGAACATATACTAGCATATAAACATGAGCCTTTTTAGAAAGTTTAGTATGCAGAAACAAAACATTTTATTTTTATATGCAGATATCAAAACACGTGTTATCAGAAAATTAGAGCGACTTTTCAATCTTTTCGTACTCAAAATCAACTATTCATATTTAAAGATCCGTTTCATATTCAAAAACGCTTTGGCATAACATAACTGAACATCTTCATATTATCATATCATATCATATACCATGTTTAACCCCCGTGGTAGGGTTGTGCTATCCCCGGTGGCCAAACCAGGCAGTGTCATGTGGTGAACTTCCCATTTTTCAATCTCGGAGCCCCGAGTGTGCACACAGGAAAGAACACGTAAAAAGACCACTTTGTTTCCAAAGTGGATGCACTCATATCATATCATATCATATCATGGTGGTACCAACCATATCACGTGAACTAGCATCATCTTAGAAGCATATTCAGAACAGATAAGTATGCCAAAGTTTTATCATATCAAAACACGTGCAAAACATATTCATTTCATTTCCATTTGATCAAAAATAAATCCAAATCATTTCATATCACATGCATAAAAATCTTAATGATAACATATTTGCTCTTTTGCATATTTCATAAACATGTCAAATATTGCTCATGTCTACACAATGTATGTCAGAAACTATTTTCTCTTTTTCGTATAGATTTCATGAGTGATGCAAATAAACGACCGAGGTTATTATTTTTTTTTTCTCAAGTTTTCATTTCATCACAAAATATGCAGAGTTTTTAGAAAGTCAACCTCAATCTCAATAATCCGTATAAAAACCTAGCATAGGAACCCCGCTTACTTGGGCTTCTTAGCTTTCGAAAAATTTCCTCAAAAGTGCCGAACAAAAATATTAATCATCACCTATAAAATAATCACGTAATTTCTGTAAATTTTCAGTCGATCACGTACTTCAATATCTAAGCCTAAAATGTTAGAATAACCTATTTTAAATTCATCAAACCTAAAATCCTCATATCCTCAAAATGGCATCATTTCTCAAAACCATCGATATCCACTTAATCGAATTCATACTGAACAAGAATTTAATCGAACAAGTATTATGATAATTACGGAACTTATTAAATACTAATATTAAAATATCCAAAATACCAAAAACGTATTACCCATTGATAGGATACTTTAACTACCTAAAAAAAATTCTTATAAATAAGTCATGAGAAACTCCTCTTAAAATGGGTTTTAAAAAAAAAAATATTTCATCTACACAAATACGATATTTCATGAGGCTTAAAACAAAACAAAGAAAATCCGTTTAACAAAAACTCAAATGGACCTCTCATTCGAAAATAGAAGTCTGGGACATACATTTAGGATACACTGCTAATAACACTTCAACTATTAAGTTAATAACATATATACATATATATATATATATATATAACTCATAAGAACAAAATTAAAGGAGTAAAACACACGGACAAGCAGTGGCAGAGACTTACTCCAAGGAGACCGAGGCAAGCGTGGAGGAGTACAGTGCGACAGGGCTGGTTAGTGGGACCGTGGGGTGCGGCTGAAGAGCCAGAGTGCGGCAGAGTTGCCGCTGAATTGGGCTGAGCATGAGAGAAGAAGAGAGGGCAAGGTGAGCGGTGAGAGGCAGAGAGAGCAAAACCGAAAATGAGAGATGTAGCGAGGGAGGTTGGTGGCTTACCGAGAGGTCAAGGTGGCGCACGACAGAATGAGGGAGGTGCGACGACGACTGGCGGCGTGGATTGGTAGGCTGGTGACACACGGATGAAGGAAAAACCTCCTATATTTCTTGGTGTAAAAACAGGGGAGGGATTTTAGCCGACAACTGGGAAACGTGAAACTTGGAGAGACAGTGGCACATGGCTGGGGAAGAACTACGTTTGACTGAGGTACCTGCGTGGGCTTCGCTGGGTGGGACGGCAGTATGTGGGTCGGCTTGTGGCGGCAGTTCACTGGTTGCCAACCGAGCTCTACAGTTTGGTGTGTACGAGGGAGTGATGGCTGGTGCGCACAATATGGTTTGGCTGCGATTCACAGTGAGAGGCGGAGACTCAGACAAGATGAGCGGCTGAGAGCATGAAGAGAAATAGCGGCACTAAGACTAGGTCAAGAATGTATAACATATATGTATAAACTATAAGAAGTAAAGGGTAAAAACCTAGAGGGAAAAGGAGGAACGGACTTGTATGGAAATGGAAATAAGAACGTGAACATAAACGACGTAAAGCGTGAACCCATGTTACAGTTTATGGAATCGTGAACCACGTGCATGAGTGTTAGTGGCTGGGTCTTACAAGTACCATTTAAAAGTCTTTACAATACATATCATTCACATTGACATAATTTAATTTGTAAGATTTACATTTTAAAATATATCTTCTAAATCAGGTAGACCTTGTTTGGATGTTGAGATGAGAAATCTGTAAATAGTAGTGAAATAGTTTGAAAAAATTATAATGATCAGGTAATGATTAGATGAAAAAATTGAAAATTTGAGAATTTGAAATTAAAAATATTTGTATCTAAATGATGTTTAGATATTGAGATAGGATAAGAGAAAATGAGATGAGATATATGAAATGGATTGAGACCAATATCTCAACCTCCAAAAGGGGCCTTAGGCGTTAGTTAGTGGTTCTAATGAACATTTATGGCGGACCAGAGACGCAAAACTATTTGTAACAAATTTCAGAAATGTTTGGTATGTGTCCTCACAAAATTATGAAGAATCATGTTGTTCGCATGCATTATTAATCTGGTCGGTTTCTTTAGCATGCATGCAGTACACGAAGGAAGACAAATGGCACTGATGATCATGATGTGTTGACTATTATTCTAGATATGAATTTCCGTGTTGACTATTAATCGTATATACCAACCACTTCCATGGATGAAGTCGTTTTGATAAATAAAGCCTCATCCAGAAATGCACCATGTTTAACATGCAACTCTGAACAAGCCCGTGGAAGATGGTTTTCGCCTATCCCCCTCTGTCCACACATCTGTAGCACTCACACAATTCCAAATTGCATGACCAATGGATTCCTCTTCCACTTCACAAATCGGGCAGCATGTTTTCACTACTCCAACAAGAAGAAGTCTTGCTCTTATTTTACCTCTTTGGTTAATACAAATCATATCTACACAATATATTTCATAGTATATATTATAAAATAAGATTTTTTTTTTAAATGATGTTACTTTTATAAATTATTTTATAAAAATACTCACTCTTTTAAAACATTATTACATGCATGTGTAAAATATTATGAAAAGTGATGTGTTTTTCATAAATGAGTAGAGGAAATCTAAAATTTAGTATTCATCTTTTTTTTTTTTTTTTTTTTTTTTTCCTGGACGACATTTTATTTTAAATATAATTTTTTTTAATAAACTACGTGACACTACTTGACAGTTGGACAAAATAAACGGGGGTATAACTGGGATGA
>NC_049906.1:9114627-9133395 GCF_001411555.2 Juglans regia | reverse complement strand
AAACCAAACGGACGAGGGATGTGCATGAGGGACGTGCATGCAGCTGGGAAGAGAGTCGTGCGGGTGAGGGAAATTGCTACCTCATAAACCGATAGGTTTTCTAAGGTTTAGTCAAACGGGTGCGGCCTTGTTCCGCAACTGATGGGCCAAACGCTAAAAAAAAAAAAAAAAAAAAAAATCACTACTCGATCTCTAACCTAAAAACCAAAAATAAATAAATAAATAAAACCATGGTCCAACCATACAAATTCTAGTCCGGGTATTACAAAAGAGTTTTGTGATTATGTGAATTATAATATTGTTGGATGTTTTAAGCATATTTTTAAACTAAGGATATGAGGATCTTTGTCGCAATATTTTGGTTTAATCATAAGTTTTGGAGTTGGATAAAATTGCAACAAAAATAAAAAAGAAATGACATTTGATTGTTTCGGCCCTATGGTGTTTTTCATAATTTTGTTTTGTTTTAAATTTTTCTAAATTGATATTTGAGTTTAAGGCAAAATTTACATTCCTTGGAGACTTTTGGAGTTAGGATGTGAAATCCTTAAATTAGGGGTAAAAAATGGTCATTTTCCCACATGTAGAGAGTAAAATGATAATTTTACTATAAGTTAGTATTTTTTCATGTTTCTATTTGTTAGTAATTAAGTTCATAATATTTAGAACTCCTACTTTCAACTTTTCGTATTTTGTGCATTACCTTGTAAAACATGACGATCACTATAAGTTACCTCTTAACTTACTATCAAATTACTGCGTATGTATGACGGATAATGAAACTACAGTCTATGTATGTATGTTATCATATATGTCATACTATGCCATGTCACTTCATGATTATCTAATACACAATTTATTATGTCACGTATTTCTAACTGTTATAAGTATATCATCTTACGTAATGCTATATGTTATATGTATGTCATGTTATAAAATATTCTACGTTACATGTTATGCCATGTTGTGAAATGTTGTATATTACATGTTAAGTCATGTTACGAAATATTGTATGTTATATGTTATGTCATGCTACGAAATGTTGTCTATTACATGCTATGAAATGTTTTCTAGCTCATTGTATGTCATGTCTTTCGCCTCACATTTATGTCATGTTACGTTACATTAGGGCTTCTGTCCTTTCATTTCAGATCATGTTTCATCTCGAGTACAATTTATGTATCTTGGGAACAATTTTTCAAGTTATGTCAAGAATGTTTACGTCTATCATGACCCTAAGTGTTAGGATGAGTTAATATCCTAGTGAAACTTCTTTGTTCAAGCTAGAGTTTCTAAATAGTGTGAAATTCTCTAAAGTTAAAAAAGTACTGTCAACGGTTGCGAATGAGGCTTAAGTAACTGGTCACCGGAGCGCACTAGACACTGACATCAATAGAGCCATATTTCATTCCACCTTATACGTACTCGTGCGAGTACAGATACCTGATATGGGATACGTACAATACATGTATCCACAACAATTGTGATATATACAATATGTGTGTCCACAACAATTGTGGCATATACAATACGTGTGACCACAACAATTGTGGTATGTACAACACGTGTGTCCACAACAATTGTGGCGCATATGTTAACACACTCACAGTTGGTGCATATACTTGTGTTGGGATGCGGTAATCGGCAGGAACACATGACTTAAGGGGATCCCTGTAGCACCCACATGGTCACTTTTAATTATCACATTGGATATACAAGATTACTCTATTATGGTAATCCCATGAGACATGAATGTCATTATGGTAACCCCATGAGATAAGAATATCATTAAGGTAATCCCATGAGACAAGAGCATCGTGGTAACTCCATGAGACAATAATGCATTTCAAGTTCACATTCATGATATGTTTTAAGTTCACGTTCATGATATGTTTCAAGTTCACGTTAATGCATTTCAAGTTCACGTTCATGATATGTTTCAAGTTCACATTCATGCTATGTTCAAGTTCACGTTCATTCTATGTTCAAGTTTACTTTCATGCTATGTTCAAGTTCATGTTCATGTTCAGCCACGCTTCAAGTTCACGTTCATGTTATTCATGTCAAGATTCAAGTCATGTCAGTTTATATCATGTTACACATCAAGTTAATGGTAGGAGATATGTCAAGTTGAGGAGAGGGAAGAGAGCCTGACCAATTGGAAGAGGTTGATTAGACAAGGCCAACGCGACGCAGAGCTTGTGGCCTCCTTAGTTAGATTTTTGGACAGTATTATGGCATCGTTGGATGAGTTACGCGAGTTACGCGAGTTAGTCGTTGAACTAGCCTAGTAGTTATTATTTTAATGATGTAATTATGGAGCTCGGTCTCCCATATTTTGAGATTACAGTCTTCTGAGACCTTGTACTATAATCTGGGATGCTTATCCTTTCCAAATGTATGGATCATGTTTTAAGTAATTAGAATAATATTAGTTTGGTGCATAGTGTTGCTCAAAGAAAAAAATTATCTGCTACGATTAGGAACATTGCATCTTTACTTGTAAGGAACGGGGGCAGGTAACCTTGTGCTGCATGTCTCGTTGCTTTAGACGTCTGTTCGATCCCAAGCGAAATCTGGGGGCGTCACAGAAGATATGACATAAATGAGAGGAGATGTGACGTAAAGAAGGTAAGGGGCAGAGGACAAAGGGAAGAGACCAGACCACTTTAGGGGGTTTCTTCCAGATGACTTTTTGGCTAGACTACGACTTCAACTTCTTCAACCTCATGACAAGGCCTCCAGCGACAACATCTCCCCTAGAAGATAGATCTTCGATTTCCATTGTATAGTGAGGATGAGAAACTATGAGAGATTGTAAAATAAATATATTACAATGGATTTCCCTTCCCCAAACGCCCCGTGGGAGTCTGGGATGTAGGCATAATGCCGAACCACGTAAATCTAATTGTATATCTCTCTTTTAGTTTCCTTGCATATATTTTTCATTCAATGCCATGGATGTACGCACCGGCACCGTAAAGTCACACTAGATAATCGGTGGGGGCTTCACACCACACCGATCGAGGCTTGAATCATTATAGCAGGCCGGAATGACTATTTCTCCTCTTTTAGCCTGTTGCGCCATTTTTAGGCATTAACATTTGACACTGTATGTGAGATCCTATTTACTTTCTACACCAGAAATGGGAGAAGGACAATTTAGCAACGCGCTAAATAGTCAACAAATGAGCAGAAGAAATTCTCCCAAATAAGTGGTCCCAACCTTTCATATTTTATTTTTATGAAAAAATTGCTGCAGAAAATAGGAGAGCGAACATTTCCTCACCCAGGGGGTTATGTGAACTGCACTTAAGTGCTTTCCATGCATGTAAAGTGTAGGGCTCGGAATACAAACTCCCCAACTACTTGAGCTGTAAGTGCCCACTGCTCTGTGTACTTTAAGTACACTGTGCACTTAAATACACAATATAAATATTGTGCATGTAGATAGACTTGGTGCATGCATAGATACAGTGGGCAAGCAATGTGCACTTAAGTACGCAGTGCCACCCAGTGCCATGCACAGTGCACATTAAGCTCATGGCTAACTGCCATGAGCCGCTTGTCCTCATCGGTAGTCACCACATGGACTGGCTCAGAGGTGGTCCTCGACCACTTCGGCAGACACGTAGTGGCAATAGCCACGCATCGTGTGCACGCAACATGCACCCCAAAGCTCACGGTGAATTTCTATGAGCCCCCTATCCTCGTTGACTATCACCACATGGACCGTCGACTTCCTCTGTCGGCTCAGAAGTGGTCCCTGACCACTATGGAAGACATGCAGTGGCCACCACAACACATCCCGTGCACACAACGTGCACCCAAAGCTCACGACGAACTGCCTTGAGCCCTATGTCCTCGCCGGCGTCCTCTACTGGCTCAAAGGTGGTCCTCGACCATTATGATGCACACGTAGTGGCCACGACAACGCATCCCGTGCAAGCAACGTGCATCCCAAAGCTCATAGCGAACCGCCCCCACCTCGGTCACTACACGGACCATCGGCATCCTCTACTGGCTCAGAGGTGGTCCCAGATCACTATTGTGGACACAACCACGTATCCTGTGCATGCAACGTGGACCCCAAAGCCCATGGCAAATTGCCGTGAGCCACATGTCCCCGTTGGCGATCACCATATGGATCGCCAGCATCCTCTGCCAGCTTAGAGTTCATCCCTGACCACTACAACGGACACGCGGTGGCCATGTCCATGAAGGCAAAGTGCACCCCAAAGCTCACAAAAAACTGCCGGCGGCGATCACCACTTGGGCCACCAACATCTTTTGCCATCTCAGAGACAATCTCCAACCACCCTCAACGAAGGCACCCGCCATTCACGCCGCATGCACCATGATTGGACATGGCCGAAACCACATGGCCTAGCCAAACCATGGCATGCAAGGGGTGCCATCGGCCAATATGTAGGCCGCGACTTTGTCTGTCCTTGGTGGAGTGTCTGCATTTGTAGAGACCTCACGGTGGGCAACAGAGGTGCACTGCCATGCACCCAACGAACACCACCATCCCGGCCATAACATCTCACCAGATCCATCTCAGACCACTAGCATTGCAACCACCTCAACCTTGAATAAGGAGCATCACGGCCCCACATCCCGCCATGTATCTCGGCCAACACCATCTTGGCCACCAAACAACCCTCCAAACAAACAGGCCTGAGCAACTGCTTGGCCATGAGCATCTTGGCACCACTGCCTGCACAGCCATGCCCGAGGACCTCATACTCAATCCGACCCACTAGCTCTTCTCCAGAACTGAATGTGTGCAACACCTCAGCCTTTGCATGGGCACAACTTCCTTGGTCTTAGCGATTCTCCGACCATATAACCCCACAACAACGAGGCTCAGACAAGGAGACCCTTAGCATCATTGTCAGAACTACCCGCCCATGAAGTTACAAGGCCAAGAGGGACGCTGCGATGGTCACATGTCCCATGCAATGGTCAACCCATGTCATCAAAGCTACTCAGCGTATGCGGGACAAGCTATAAAAAGAATAAAAATAAAAATATTGAAGAAAAAGGAGAAGCAAAGAATGTAACACCCCGTAATTTTTTTAGTGTATTTTTTTTTTAATTGGATGATTATTTGTTATTAATTTAAAATTTGATTATCTTGTTTTAAATTTTCAGATTTTAGTAGGTTTATTTTGTTATGATTTTTTTTAATTTGTGAAAATTAAATTTGACATGTTTCCTTAATATTAATAATTGTTATGCATTTAAATTCTCTTAATTTAAATTAGTTTGTAGGTTTTAAATATTATTGTATTGTTGGATTTAATTATTTTATTTTACTTAGTCACTGTATTTAAATTTATTTTATTTAAAATTGTGGTGTTGAAATAATTTTTTTTGTTGGAATTTTTTTTGACCCAAGTTGTGAGTTTTGGACCTCACTTCTTTTCCCTCTATTTTTTTTTCTTTTCCTTTTCTTTTTCTTTTCTTCTTTTTCTTTCTTTCTTTTCTTTTTCTCCCCTGGTTTCCCTTCCCGCGCGGACGTCTCTCTCTCTCTCTCTCGCCGTGCAACCGTTCCTCACCCAGCCCGCCGCCGTCGCGTCACCGTGCACGACACCGCCCACCCCATCGTGCTCCCCACAGGACGGCGACCTCACCCCTCCAATTTCAGCCCTCCTCGCGCCGCCGTTAGCCCCCACGCACCACACCAAGCCGCGGCACTCCTTGCGCCGCTGCGCCGCCGTCGCACCACCTCCGACCACCATCTTCTCACCACATCATCATCGACCTTCTAGCAACCTAATGCACCCATCCTTGGCTCCGATCTGTCACCGGTGAAGCCCCACTATCTCCATCTCCAATTTGTGCATTTTGGCCTTAAACCGCCGCCCCCGCCGCCATCTACGGCCAACCACCACCACCACTAGCTTCACCGACATCCCTAAGCCCTACCCTATCAATCTCGGGTCTTCGTTTGCACCCGTTCAAAAGTGGGTTTTTGAGACCACGGTCACAGTGTTTTTCGCATTGTTTTGTTGCTACGTTGCCGCTTCCAACAGCTCCGTGATCTTTCAAAAATTATATTATAGCATTGTAAGTATTTTTTTCCAAAGAACTTTTGAGATTTAAATGTATTTCTGTGCTAATTCATATTTACTGTAAATTTGTTGGTTGTGCCGGACTGAGTCCGAGGAGGAAGGGGGTCGGTTGGATTTGATGGAGTTGTTTGTGTGAGATTGATTTATACTATGAAATTTGTTGGCTGTTTCGGATTTAAATATTTGTGTTTTGAGTTTGACGTTGGTCATGGTGGATATTTGTGATTTTTTTTAGGAAGTGGTGATATACTTTGGGATTATGAGGATTTGTAAGTTTTGAGAAATTAAGATAGATTATTTTAGAAGCTTAGGCTTAAATATGGAAATCCGTAATTGGTTGAAAACTTACGGAAATTGTGTGATTATTTTTTTATAGGTGGCGATTATTAGTCGACTCAACATTTTTTGAAGAAATTTCTGAAATGCTAAGAAGTCCAGGTAAGCGGGGTTCATATACTAGTTTTGCATAAAAGAAATAAAATGAGGTTGACTTTGAGAATAAACGTGTTTATTTTTGAAAAGAAATGATTTGAAAACAACCTCAGATGTTTTTTTTCTGCATATGCATAAATTCAATATATGAGAAAGTATTTTCTGTCATGACTGGTGTAGACATGAGTTAGTTTTGTGCACTTTGTTTCTGAACTATGTAAAAGAGCGAATAAGGAATTCTAAAAGTTTTGTTATGAACAAATGAGAATATTTTGTTTATGTTTATCTCGAACATGTGAAATGATCTGAAGCCTTTCAGTGTTTTGTTTTGATATGATGTGTCATCTGAAAACCTTAGCATGAAGTTCTGATTCTGTATATGATTGTAATCGGATTTTCGATGAAATCTGTTCTGTTTCTGTTAAGGCCCAGCCACGAGTATAATGGTGGTTTATAACCCTACCACGGGGGTGAAACATAGTATACGACCCAGCCACGGGTATAATGGTGGTTTATAACCCTACCACGGGGGTGAAACATGGAAAATGGCCCAGCCACGGGTATAATGGTGGTTTATAACCCTACTACGGGGGTGAAACATGGAATATGGCCCAGCCACGGGTATAATGGTGGTTTATAACCCTACCACGGGGGTTAAACATGGTATTGTCCCGATGTGATATTAAATGAAGATAAGATTATAATGTTTCAGTTTAGAAATGCCAACGGATTCTATTTTTGGAATAAGTTTATTTTTCTGAAAATTTCGCTCTAATGTTTTTGTACAAGTTTTGTTTCTGCATTTTGAAAGTAAATGTTTTGTTCGGCTTATCAAATGTTATAAATGCTCATGTTTACATGCTAGTATATGCTCTCTGCTTACTGAGTTGTTGATAACTCACCCCGTTAATCTTCATAATATTTCAGATGACATCGATGGCTCAGCTGAAGATCAATATTAGAGTCTATGGAGAAGATTAGCATTGATTTGTTGTTGGGTATCTCATGATGTTAGTGTTGGTGTTGGAGGTTAATTATCTTTCTTAAGTTTGCTTCAATGGATTTAGACGGTTTATGGATACTTATGTTAATGTTATATTATTTCTAGTTGTTATTTGAGACATGAAGAAGAGTTGATTTTTATTTGGGTTGTTGGATTGAATATTGGATAGATGAGTTTATTTGATTTATTTAATTGAAGTATATACGTTCGATTTGAGGCTTGGGAAAATGGATAAATTCTTGAATTTGGAAGTACTCTAGCCTTGTTAGAGTTGATTATCAGGTTTTATGAGTTAACTCTCCGGACCCTCGGGGTCGGGGCATTACAAAGAAGAGCGGGGAAGAGAATAAACAAACAACCAGTAGCGGACAATTTCAATCAAGCAAAAATTGGCTACGACACCTAAAACACCTCGATTTTCTCTCTCTAAATTTATGTTGTGAGTTCCATTTTTACTAACAAAATCAGTTCCTGTGGCGAGAAACACTGGATACATAGCCCCACTCAGGCCCCACTCGGACGTTCGATTATGTCTTCATCAGAATGAACTGCTTGACATCCACATGAACATGGGCAACTCCACCAGCAGTAGAAAACCTCAACAAAAAAAAAAAAAAAAAGAAAAGAGAGGAAAAGAAGAAAAATAGAAAAATCAGCAATGAAAAAATTCAATCAAGCAAAAATCAGAAACAACTACCTCAATGCCTTGAGACTCTCCACCAAAACTCGTCGAGTTTATGTGGGAATCCTAATGTCAGCACACCTCAGGAACGTACTTTGCCAGAGCTCACCAATGTGGCATGGAACATCGAATACACAAGCCCACTCGAAATCACGAGCACCACGGACCTTCGTCATCGTCGAAACATGACTGCCCACAGGCTTTACCGGCGCGCCTCAGACCTTCGCCGCACTCTAACAAGATGATTTAGGATCACAAATCTCACACTTTTGATAGGGGATTATCTATGCTAATCGGTTTGGCTTTTGTAGCATGATCAAGCACCTCCTCCATTACCTTCCCCGCGAGGCTCAAAGAGGATTGGCAATGAGGCAGGTTTAGTCATACGAACTGCTTGACCTCTGCTCAACTTCTCTCACGTCTACAAAGGTCAACGAAGCAAGTCTTGTCTTACAAACTGCTCAACCTCCATCACGACAACATGCAAGTTTAGTTTTATGAAATGCTCGATCTCCTTCACATCTATGAGGGTCAACGAGGCCATTCCAGCCTTATGAACTGCTCGACCTCTGTTACGGCAACAAGGCGAGTTCAATCTTACGAACTGCTCGATCTCCCCCACGTCTACGAGGGTTAACAAGGCGAGTCGAGTCTTACGAACTGCTCGACTACTTACTTCCCCCGTGAGCCTAAAGAGGCGAGTTTAGTCTACAGGATGCTTGGCCCCTCTCACGGCAGGGCGTAGGTTCAGTTTTATGCACTGCCCGACATTACTCCTAGGATGACATCTCCACCAGCAAACGCCGGGTGTCTACACTAGTGCCATAATCGCTAGCAGTAGGTTACCTTCGGGAACAAGCCTTTGGAGTTAACATGACTGACCACTTTGCTTGGGTTACAACAAACAAACTCCACAACCGCCTCACGCGGGTTGCTTTTGGAACAAGCCGACAGGTTCGGCAACCTCCTAAGGTGGGCCTAAGGGGTTGATGGGCTCCCTGACCACTTTACGTGGGTTACTACAAGCCCATAATTGGTCTCCAAGCCTAGCCCAGGGTGGGGGGTCTCATCAGGAGGGACGAGAGAGAGAGAAAGAAGGAGGTGACAAAAGGCTGAGGAAAGAAAATGTGTCAGGAGGGAAGAAAGGAGATGTGACATAAAGAAGGCAAGGGGCAGAAAATAAAGGGAAGAGACCAGACCATTTCAGGAGGATTTTTCCATATGAATTTTTGGCCAGACTACGACTTCAACTTCTTCAACCTCATGACAAGGGCTCCATTGACAACATCTCTCCCTGAAGATAGATCTCCGATCTCTATTGTACAGTGAGAATGTGAGACCATGAGAGACTGTAAAACATGCATATTACAATGGATTTTCCCTCTCCAAACGCCCCGTGGACGTAGGCATAATGCCGAACCACGTAAATCTGAGTGTCTCCCTTTTTTTTATTTTCCTGTATATATTTTACATTCATCGCCATGGAGGTACATGCCGAGATTGTAGAGCCGCACCGGACCACCACTAGGGGTTCCACACCACACCGATCGGGGCCCGAATTGTCATAGCGGACCAGGAATGACTCTTTCTCCCCTTCCAGCCTGTTGTTCCATTTTTAGAAGATAACACATAGAATCGCCCACCCTTATTCAATTGCCCAAAAGCTCGTTCAATTGTATACATCTCTTGCAAATAAGTGCTGAAGATTATATGACTCATATAATTTGCAAATAAGCTGCAAATTTGAAAGGGGTGGTTTTGGAAGCTGGAGATATAGCAGAGGCAGCATTGTTCTTGGCGAGTGAGGAGTCCAAGTACGTGAGTGGGCTCAACCTAGTCGTGGATGGTGGGTATAGCACCACCAATGTAGCTTTTACAGAGAGCATACAAAAGTTCTTCAGTACCTAAGACCCAAAGCATTATTGTAATGTTCTCTCCAAGCATTATACGCAGCTTGTTTTCGGCTTATGTGTCGCAGCTGTAATGTTGTACGGTGAAATCTAAACATTAATGTCCCATGAAATTACACATAAATGTTTTACTTTCAACTATGCCAATTTGCTTAGTAGCCAAAAGGTGTTGAACTCTCAGACTCTTCATGTTATATGGTAAATGGCTTGATCAAATAACAAAGGAATTAAAAACTTTGAAGCTTCCTGAACCTTGAACCTTGGATTGAGTATTCCACCCTTTATAAAGAGGCTTTTTCATTATAACCTAATGTAGGGGCTACGAGCAGGGTGCATGATGCATGGGATGCAATAGAAACAGTAATTGAATCCAAATTTTCCTTCAAACCAATCATGGAGTGGTGAACAAGAAAGTTAAGGTGGCGAGAAAGTTACGACATGGTAGGGTTAATGAACGTGGAGTTCAGTATCTGGAGCTCCGCATCTTATTAGAGCACTAACCTTGCTTTTTCTATATGCATCTTTAAAAGAGTCATTCTATATAGTATCTACTGTAGTAGTACACATAATGTACACACTACGTAGATGCATGTGGTCCATTTGTTTTTTTTTTTCCTCTGCAAAACACATTCTCGGTCTCTCTCTCATCTCTTTCTCTCTTATTGTCTCTTTCTTGGTTGGATGGTAAATTAGACTTGAGGAAATGTAGGGTCTAGATGATACCATATCATGTGTACAAAATGGTTGCTTCTAAACAGTGGCTGCTATCTATATTTATTCTCTTTAAAATTACATCTTTTGAATATTGATTTTATATATAAAAAAAAAACTCTCACATTGAATTATACATCTTTGAATTAAATAATAATAATTTTTTTTCTTAAAATTATTATTTTTTTATATATTTTATGATTAGCACCATGTGCTAAAAAATACCAATTTCATATATCTAAATATTACCAATTTTATATATCAAAATCATCAGTTTATCAATAAATATTAATATGTATTAAAAAATATTTTGTATCATCAACTTAATATAAATTTTATATATTAAAATTATTTTAATACAAATTCTATAAAATTGATTTTAATGAATAAGAGAGAAAAAAATAATAAAATAATATTTAAAGAGTGAATAGTTATGTAAAATTTTAAAAATACATAATTTAATATAGATTAATTTAATAAAATATTATGCAAATATAAAGATGCATAAGACATGCCGATGCAGGCAAGTCATCCACCCACACCTAATCCTGCATTGAATCTGTGCGAGTTGGCAGCTTTCGTACTTGTGCTTTTGTTTTTTAGTTCTCTTATATAAAATAGTTAGATCCAGTACTATAGCGGACAGGTTTAAAATAGTCTTCCTTTTAGCCAAGTATTGAATACATAGGTTGATCCCAAAATTACACAACTTACATTCAACTGCCTTATACTATCTTTGACTTGGCCAAGTATTGAATACATAGGTTGATTTCAACTGCCTTATACTATCTTTGATCTGGCCAAGTAACAACCTTGCTTTGGACAGATTGTTATTCGCATGGATACAATCCATTGAATTTTCTTTTTCTTTTTTTGACATTTTTTAGGCCAAGGAAAAAATTTCCATGATAGAGGTCACTTAAGCAACATATCACTTTAATCTTTCAAAGCCTTCGATATGGATTGCCAATGAATTTCTCAAACAAAGTAATTATGAAAATAAATAAAATAATATTAAATAAAATGTCTATAATAGAGATATTCAGATAAAGGAAGAAGTTTTTTTTTTTAAATATTATTAAAATAATAAAATATTATAATTTTAATCGATCAGATCAAGTCAAGATAAAAAACAAACCGGACGACACAGTCAACTAGGCCATCAAACCCAGTTAACTAACTACTCAGAATACCAATGAATTGGTCAAAATGGGTTAGGGTCAACCCATAATAAGATAAACATTTTGAGTTATACATATTCCTTTCATTCTTGGGCAACCACTTGTATTCAATTAGTTGCCCTTTAGGCGATGAACCATATATTCCGGCAGGTCTTCATCAACTTGTTTTATATAAAATTGATAATATTTATCGATCCATTGTTAATATTTATAAAAAGGATGAAGTAGGTTGTAGAGGCGCCATCTAAGGACGGAGTCAGATTCTCCATCTCCGGTTTCCGACTCCAATGATAGCGGACAGGTTTATATAAAATAGTTAGATCCACTATAGCGGACAGATTTAAAATAGCTGGATTGGCATGCTTGGATGCCGTGTAACTGTGTGAGGCCAATCCATGTGACTCTGTTACACAACTTGCGGTGAATAGAATGGTGCCCCTTTTCACTGGAATCATTACTTTGGCCACGTGTTTTGCCCCCAGAAATGACCCCAAGACATTCACATCAAAAACAGTCTTGTAATCCTTTTGCTCGTGGTCTAAGATGGATGCTTTGTTTTGGCCAGTACAGCCTGCAGTGTTGAACATTATGTCCAGTTTTCCATGCTTCGACACCGCAGTATTGACAGCATTCTGGACATCACACTCGCTAGTGACATCGCAGTGGACGTAGGAAATGGCACCATTGATGCTTTTGTCTTGGGAAACTGAGAAACCAAGCTCGTCTTGGACGTCAGAAATGATGACCTTAGCACCATGTTCAGCGAATAGTCTTGCCGTACTCTCGCCAATGCCACTTGCACCTCCGGTTATCAAAGCAACCTTGCCTGCTAATCTGCATTGTAACGCCCCAATGAAAGGCCCAAACCACATGGCCTATACTCCAAAAGGACTAGTCAATGATACAATTGGAGCCCCATAGGAACCTTATAAAGAGCAAGAACTTCTCATTCCCAAGCAATGTGGGCTCCCATACATCACCTACCCTTATCCATATCATATGGGGTATCACAATATACCCCCTTTAAATTCCCGACGTCTTCGTCGGGCCTGTCCATTATAGGTGGCACGGCTCAAGTCCCACATTTCTAGTTGGGATAGGCTCTGTTACCATTTGTAACGCCCCAATGAAAGGCCCAAACCACATGGCCTATACTCCAAAAGGACTAGTCAATGATACAATTGGAGCCCCATTAGAACCTTATAAAGAGCAAGAACTTCTCCTTCCCAAGCAATGTGGGATCCCATACACCACCTACCCTTATCCATATCATATGGGGTATCACAATGAAAAGTTGGTACCAACCCGTACAGAGGCCACAGTTTTACACCCGTGGTGAGGTCAGAATGGAACAGAAACAGAAACAGAATGTTATGCCAGAGGTTTTCAGAAATCACATCAGATAATATCAGAGTACAGAAAATCTTCAGAACAGAACAAAATCATTACACAACATAATTTATGCACAAAATTTCATATTCGTTCTCTTTTTCAAAGTTCGGAAACAGAATGTCAAAAATAAGCTCATGTCTACACCAGTCATGACAGAAATTTCTTCTTAAACAAAATCTCATGAGTAATGCAGAACAAATAACTAAGGCAATTCAAATTTCTTTTCAACATCAAATATGTATATTTTCCAAAAATAACCTCAGCTCATTTTATTTTAAATGCAAAGTCTAGCATAGGAACCCCGCTTACCTGAACTTCTTAGCTTTTCAGAATTTTCCTCAAAATGTCGAACAATTAACAATCGTCACCTATCAAATAATCAAGTAATTCCCGTAAATTTCCAATCAACCACTTATTTCGATATTTAATCCTAAACTTCTAAAATAACCTACTTAATTCCTTAAAACCTAAAATTTCATAACCTTAAAATATACCATCTTTTTCTAAAATCGTCAAAGACCATTTGATAACTTCGACTAAAAACATTTAAAAATCTAACTTATTTATTAATGAAAACAACTTATGATGTTTAATACTGAGTAATTTAATTATCCCAAAATACTTTAAAATAAACCATAACTATTATTAAATAGACTAAAACATATCTAAAGTGTAAAAACAACATTACTCCAATATTGTTTACTCTTAAAAAAATAAATCTTTACTTAATAACATGTTAAAAATACTCAAGCGATTTAAGGTAAGTACAATTAAAAATTTCGTTAAATAATAAACAAATAGCTTTAATCGTAATTTAAATGTTTTAAAAATAAAATTTCACAATTACTAAAATAATTTGCTACCAAAGTACAATTTGAAAATCTTATTTATTGTCTGTAAAATTTCTTATACCACCCGTATAAACCACGTAAAAACAGACCAAAAAATATCAACTTGAACACATTCAAAATAAGGGTAGAACTGTAATTCCCTTTTCAAAATACTATGCAAAATAACAGTTTACGTAGAC
This sequence comes from Juglans regia, assembly GCF_001411555.2. Classification (NCBI taxonomy): domain Eukaryota; kingdom Viridiplantae; phylum Streptophyta; class Magnoliopsida; order Fagales; family Juglandaceae; genus Juglans; species Juglans regia. Next base: position 9,118,974 of record NC_049906.1, on the reverse strand, counting down.
TGGAAAATGCATTCCTGCAGTCTCGGTGCAACTATCGGCGAGAATAGAGGCGCAAGGTACTCATCGCGAAGGGGGGAGCTGCACTCGAGGCGGCGAAGAAGGTCGCGGGGGTGAGGCACTGAGAGAGAGAGAGAGATAACTGAGAGAGAGAGATAACTGAGAGAGAGAGGTACGAGAGCACCCAGAAGGAGACGGAGAGAGAGAGGGCTCCTTACCGAGAGAGTTACAAGCGGCGAAACTAGGGTGGCTATCGTCGGTGGCACGGCGAGGCATGGCTGAGGTGCTGGATTACGGGTTCCCTTTGCGCCACGGAGGAGACACCCGAAAGGGTTGGTAGTGCGAAACTGCCGTGCTTGGGGGAGCAACCAAATGCTCTATTTTTCGGACTCAAAACAGAGGAGTTTCGATTCACTCTGTAGATGGTTGTTTCTCGGCACTCTGGTGGTGATGCAGTCGTGTACGGTGGAGGAGCTGGACTCCAATGATGGTCAAGAGGAGGTGATGCACGGCGAGGTGGAGTTGTGATCTGTGGAGATGCAATGCATGCACGGTTGAGTTGATTTCATTTGGGAGGGCAGCGTGAATTCTAGTCGGTGCACGATGGAGATGGGTTAGCTGATCAGAGGCTTAGGAGGGGTGCACTGGTGGCGGTAGAAGGGACGACGGAGGGCTGGCTTACGTGGGGTGACTCTCGGTATGGGAGTGCATGAAACCGAGGGAATGGAGGCTGGGCTTGTGATTACAAGGTGGTACGGCGGCTAGAGTCTGGGCAGTTTCTAATAGCATGGAAAAAACCTATGAGTGTCTATATATATATGAAGTGAAACCCTAGAGAGCCGAGAGAGAGATGTGTGCGCGGATGAAAGTTTGTGTTGTGCGTGTGCATGGAGTAGACGGAAAAACATATGGGTGAAAAAGAAATATAGACGGAAGGGATAAAACGCGCGGAAAGAAAATAAAAAAAAAATTAACGTGTGGAGAGAAAAAAAATAAAAAAAAATAAACTAAAACAAAATAAATAAATAAATAAATAAAGCTGAGCTTGCTTGGATCCGGGTGTTACATGCATATTCCAAATTCTATTACCGGAAATTTTGAAATATCACAACGAATGACATAAACTATGGAGAGAGAGAATAATTATATAAAAGCTAGGAAATTAACTCAAATAGGTACCAAAAGCTTTGCTTTTTATTATTACCTCTTAGCAATGGGAGCTAGCAAGGACGATGCGCCGTTCATGATATCGATATTGGTTATTGGTTGTGTTGTCGCGGGGAGTGCTTGCTAATTTGATGTGAGGATATGATCTTGTGATGATCTGGTGATGTTTTATAAGGAGAGAACTCAATTGTAGCAGTTCAGAAACGTTACCTATATGCTGTGTGAATCCCTATAAAAGTATTGTTGCATGACATCAAGCGTTTGAATTAGAAGTACTCTATTTGATTTTGTTTTTATTAATTTAAAAATAAAAGGACTCTGACTATTTCAGATTTGCGATTAATGTATTCGAGAATAAAAAAAGAAAACTAGAACAGTTTAATAGCTCACAATTCTTTAAATTGAACAAAGTTTTCCAGGCTTGAATTGTATTCGAGAAGGCCAGACTCATTCCAACAAGATACTGATATATACAAAAACACAAGAAAAATTATATCCTAGCCAAATATTACATCAAGACTGATCTTTTCGAGTATCCAACAAAATAGCTGATAATTGTTCTTAATTCGATCTAGTTTCCTTTCATTAGGCCTATAGGGCCTAGCCTTAGCAGAAAAATTTCAGACATGATGTGATGCCCCCGTTTCCCGCTTGGGATTGGATGGTGACTGAAACATCGAGACATATAACTCAAGGCTGCATACCCCTGTACATGACAGTTAAGATACAATACACCGATAATATTCTAGCAGTATGCAATAAATCGCAACGAAAATTCATGTAAATCTAAGTAAGATTTAAAGCAAATTTGTAAAATACTTGAGTAGTGCTAGTGTGCTGCCAAACTTTGACAGTTGGGTGTGCCCAATAGTACAAATTTTACTTTTTATTTTTTTCTTCACTTTTTCTTTACCTTTTTTTAACATATTTAAATATTTTTAAAAATTAAAAAAACACACCAATACACTAACAATCACTTCCTTAATCAGTAGGTAAAAGAAAAAATAAATAAATGCATGAGCGGTCAAAATGAGGTGGCATAATAGCATTACTCAAACTAATTATCCCAAAAGATTTCATTTTGTTCAAAGTACTTCAAAATAAACAGTGTTTTGAAATATCCCAAAACAAGAGGGACCTCCAAAAATAAACCATAAACCCCTTTTTCTTTTCTGGTTTTCATTTGACTAAAATATTCCGAGGTCCTTCTCAAAACCCTACAAGGTCTTCTCTATTTGGCCTTGTCCTTATTAAGTATCCTCCTTAGCTCTTCAGAAAGTTGTAGCACTTCCGTAATGAAATGGTCGGCAGCTTCAAGTCTCTCCACTATGGATAGCTCCGACAAATTCTCAGGGCTCTTCTGGGCCTCCTTGATTATCCATGGTGCTAGCCTCTTGTGCTTCCCCCATGTTCCGTCTCTTGTCCTGTACCAACTTCTATCATTCCAGATTGGGAATGGTAATGGAAATTATCACAGTGAGATTTCAACAAATCTATATAAGGAAACAAACAACATACAATAGATAACATAGGCATATAGAGGCAAACCATGAAATGAATGCATAGACATATGCTTGACACCAAAAATTGGCTTATGCAACTTAACTTTTAAATAAAACATATTTTCCATCTTTGCACATTGAACAATATACACGTAAGATATCGTTAACTCATTGCCTTGTTCACTTCTTGTAGCATATAGTTGGGAACCTCACGGCTCCCCTATGCACTGTTGGTTCTCCACTCGACTGTAGTGATTATGTCATAATCTTTAACTATGCGGCAGTTCACAATTTCGCCTCCACCTCATATGACACGTGTGAGGCACCTACTAGCTTTAGGTGCTACCACGCTCCAGTATCCATTTTACAAGGATCTATTCGAGGCCCGCCGACGATACTTTGTCGACCCAAGAGCTACCACTCCAATTTAAACACTCTAGAGTGGATATAGGAGTTCCACCAAGACAATCCCCTGTCCTATCATTTTGGGTCATTATAAAATATGTACAAACTCTTTTCTTTGAAACTGATATACAACCCAAATGCATGTGGCATAAGACTCGTACCACTTTTCTTTTCCTGGACCATATGAACACGTGAATGCCATGAGTCATGTAATCATGTAGTCAAACGTTGAAAATTCAGGTTACGACCTAAAAATATTAGAAGAGTCGAATACTTAGTTTACAACATAGGCAAAGCACTTAACTCATAACCAATGGAAGAACAATGTTTAAACCCGTGCATATACCTATAGACATGGCCAAATCATTGAAACTCATAAATCATCTTATTACCAACAACTTGACCTACTATATTCTAACCATACCCAAAAACATCATAATAAGTAAGTATGGCAAGATCATCATGTAAATCCAATTTCATAGGAAGATATTATCATCAATCAACAAGAGCATACGATAGCAAATAAATGCAACGTTTACACGGCATATACAAACATTATCTAAAGTAAGTTGAGAGTCTACTTATAGAAAATTTGAAGAGTTAACAAATAACAAGCTTAAAAAATATTAAACAATATTAGATGAAGACACAAGCAAAAGCCCAAATTCGAGTTGATGCATGTGTGGGAGTGGCATGTCTAGGGTTTACTCCCTTTTGGCTCATGAACTCCATTTCATGACTAGAAGGGTTCCTCCTACATTCGAAACTCGAATGTAGGCGAGGAAACTCGCAACTAGAAGGCGCGACCAGAATTGGCGACAAGACTTAGGCGATAAGTGAAATATTTTACCTTTTGGCAACAATGCTCCAGGCGATTAGATTGGGCAACCAGTCTAAATGACCAACTTAAAAGACCAATCTAAATGACATCTTGGGGAACAACTAGTAAAGGCGAGCAGTTTTACCGCTCGGTTGGTTGGCGATAGGGTTTTATCATCCTGGTCGGGAGTCTTTACTCTCGGTAGGTGCGGAGACCAGTTATATTCAGCGCACACGGCATCTATCCGGTGGGACCCTTCAGAGTTCTGCAATCAATCTGCTAACCAGCAAATCCTCCCCAACTCCGTAAATCAAGCCACTTATTACTGTATCTTCCATTTTAGATAATTCTGTTACTCTTCGGATAATTTCTTTTATGTTAAGTTTTATCTTTAGAAACTATTTTCCAAATCTTTAGGCTATATTGTAGCCACATTTATCTTGTTTCCGAATTTGA